>NC_071298.1:11804711-11814711 GCF_027563975.2 Plodia interpunctella
GGCTTCGGCGGTGCGACCTCTGGTCCTGCTGAGCGAGGCTGGGAAGGCCCTAGAGAGCGTTGTGGCCTCTCGCCTCGTTCGGCATGTGGAGGAAGGCCCGGGACCGCGTCTCTCTGACGTGCAGTACGGATTCCGGGCCAAGAGGTCCACCATCGACGCCCTCAGGCGTCTGCGGTCGGTGACGGAGGAGGCGGATCGAGAAGGCGAGGTGACCCTGGCGACGTCGTTAGACATCGCCAACGCCTTCAACAGTATCCCGCACTGTGTAATACGGGAGGCGCTCCGGTACTTCGGAGTGCCCTCGTACCTGCGGGGGCTGTTGGGGGCGTACCTGGAGGAGCGGGTCGTCCTGTACGAGGACAGGGGAGGTCAAATGGTCCGGCGGGGCGTCGGGTGCGGTGTCCCGCAGGGGTCGATTCTCGGCCCTATCCTGTGGGACATCGCATACGATTGGGTCCTGCGGTGCCGGCTTCCCCCCGGGACGGGTGTCATCTGCTATGCGGATGACACTCTCTTCACGTCCCGGGGTGCGAATTTCGGTGAGGCGGCGCGGCTGGCCGAAACGGGCCTCGCCCTTTTGGTCGGCCGCATAGAGAGGCTGGGGCTTCGGGTCCGACTGGATAAGACCGAAGTCCTCCTCTTCCGCGGGGCCCGGGCGCGAGGACCTCCCCCAGGGGCGCGCCTCCAGGTGGGTCATGAGGAGTTGAGGGTGAGTGCCCAGATGAAATACCTGGGCCTCATCCTCGACGGGAGATGGTCCTTTGTCCCCCACTTCCGAGAGCTGGGGCAAAGGATCATCAGGACGGCTGCGTCGCTGGGCCGACTCCTGCCCAATCTGGGTGGGCCCAGCGACGCTGTACGGAAGCTGTACTCCGGCGTGTGCCGGAGTATGGCGATGTACGGCGCCCCCGTTTGGGTGGACGCCCTTGCCGCGGAGAATAAGCGCCTTCTCCGGCAGGCGCAGAAGGTGATCGCGGTAAGGGCGATACGGGGGTACCGTACAGTGGCGTTCTCTGCGGCCACAGCCCTCGCGGGCGACCCGCCGTGGGAGTTGGTGGCGGAGGTGCTCGCCGAGGTTTACCACTTTGTGGCGAACAGGAGGGAAATCGGCGAGCACCCCTCGCCTGAGATGGTCCGGCGGGTCCGCTTGCGAGGGCAAGCGGAACTCATGCGGAGGTGGGAGGCAGACCTGGCGCGGGCAACGTACGGTGTACGCACAGTGGAGGCCCTGCGCCAGGTCCTGGAGAGATGGATGTTGAGGCGGCGCAAGCCTCTCACCTTCCGCATGACGCAGGTGCTCACCGGGCATGGCTGCTTCGGTGAGTACTTGCACCGCGTGGCCCAGCGGGAGACCGAGCCGGTCTGCCACGATTGTGGCGAGGCTCGGGACACTGCTCAACATGTTCTAGAGCAGTGTCCCAGGTGGAGTCGGCAGCGCCACGATCTGGTGGCAGTGCTCGGTGGAGTGGATCTGTCGCTCCCGAGTGTCGTCAATGCGATGCTCGGGAGTGACGGAGCCTGGGCGGCAGTGGCCTCCTTCTGTGAGACTGTTATGTCACAGAGGGAGGCCGAGGAAAGGAACCGCGAGGACCACCCCCTCGCGGAGCCGATCCGCAGAAGGCGGACGGGGGTGCGACGCAGGCGCTACCTTGCGCGCCTGCAGGCGCCCCCCTAAATCGGTGGGACTAGTCCCACCCGACGGCAGGGGTCCACCAGGTGTCGGTGGGCCCCTGAGAATGGTGAGTCCGGTCTCTGGCGAAAGAGACCGGCCAGTCGCTGAGGCGTCTTGTGTTAGATAGATCCGAGGCGCCTCCCTGTAAAGCGGCCGATGGCACCCGCAGGGGTTTAGTGGGTAGTCTGGGCTGGATAGCGGCCCAGGAGTCCCACACTCAGTGCGTAAATGCATTCCCCTGCGAAAACAAAAAAAAAAAAAAAAAAAAAAAAAAAAAAAAAAAAAAAAAAAAAAAAAAAAAAAAAAAGGTTAGGTTTGGCGCCCCACCGACGGGTTCCCATCTTGTCGCGATGGTGGGGCTTAGTAACCGGGGGGGCTGGTCTGACACAACCAGCCACCCCGGTGAACCAAGAGGAACCCAAGGCCAGAGACTTTGGTGGGTGCTTTGGGCCTGGTGGACGGTCCCCTCGGTAGTACTGTCATTGGCTGGTGACCCGCCACCAGCCTTTGGATGTGGAAACTAGAGGGGACCAGAGGTGGGGTCGCGGGGTTTTGTCCTCCGCGACCACAGCGCGGCCGTGGCGCTGAACACGGTGCGGTGGGGCCGCAGGGGAAGAGGAGAGTCGGTATGTCTCTCGACGATCCCCCTGTCCTCTGCGGCCGAAGGGTGGCTGCCTCTGTATCGGGCGCAATGTGTGGGTGTCACCTGCCTATCACCTCTTGCGCCCGTACAGAGGCAGACTTGGGTGCCCTGTGGCACCCAGGATTTTGTTGTGTGTGTCCTATGTGTGTTGTGACCGCTGGTCCCTTCAGGACCAGTGGTCGGTGATGCCCGCTCCCCCCGTCAGCTTTCTGACTGGTGTGCGGAGTGGGCTTGATGGTCCGCGCCACGCTCGCGTGGCGTAAGGAGCGGGTGGTTAGCACTTGTGCTTGCTACCCGCCCAGGTCGGGGCCGAAAGGCCGGCCGGGGGGGCGTCGCGGTGAAATGCCTAGCGACCCCGTGACGTCCCCCATAACGGCAGCGTGAAAACGCCCCAGGGGTTTAGTGGGTAGGCTGGGCCGACTAGCGGCCCAGGAGTCCCACACTCAGTGCGTAACAAGCATTCCCCTGGGTAAACAAAAAAAAAAAAAAAAAAAGGTTAGGTTTGGCGGTTCGGGGAGAGTACGCCATAATTGGTGTTTACTTCTCCCCGAACCGGGATTTGCCGGCCCTGGAGCGGTTCTTGGATGCTCTGGGGCCGGAGATAAGGCGGTTAGCGCCCCTAAAGGTCTTCGTGGCCGGTGACTTCAACGCCAAATCAACGGCGTGGGGGAACCCGGCCACGGAGCCCAAGGGGCGAAAGGTGGAAGAGTGGGCGCTGGCCGCGGGGCTGTCTCTCCTAAACAGGGGGACAGCCCACACGTGCGTGCGACGGACGGGCGGATCGGTGGTGGACCTGACGTTCGCCACCCCCTCCGCCGCGCGCTCCGTGTCGGACTGGAGGGTGGAAGGGGGGGTGGAGACACTCTCGGACCACTTGTATATTCGGTTCGAGGTGTCGGCCGCCCCCCAATATCAGGCGGCATCATCGTCCCGGGTGCGCAGCCGGTTCCCGCGCTGGGCCCTTACGCGGCTTGACCGGGAGCTGGCGGAAGAGGCGGCCATCGTCGGCCGCTGGAGCCTCCCGCCTCTAGACGGAATGGGGGTGGACGACGCGGCTGACCGTCTCGGCGACGCTTTCACAGTGGTGTGCCGGGCGGCCATGCCAAGCGTAGGTCGAGCCCCCCCTAGGCGGGCGGTCTATTGGTGGTCGGCGGAGATTGCCGCCCTTCGCGTCGCCTGCAACGCGGCCCGAAGGGCCTATAGTCGAAGCAGGCGGCGCAATCCCCGGGACGAGGAGAGGGATGGTCAGCTGTATGCGGTGTATGTGGAAAATCGCAAGGAGCTGCAGCTGGCCATCGGTCGGGCCAAGGAGGAAGCCTTCGAGGAGCTGGTGGAGGGTATCGAAAGAGACCCATGGGGCCGGCCGTATAAGTGGGCGCGAGACAAATTGCGCCCACAGGCGACCCCGCTAACGGAGACCCTTCAGCCAGCTCTGCTGGGGGAGATTGTCGGGGATCTATTCCCCGGCAATCCGCGAGGGTTTTCTCCTCCGAGGATGGCCCGACAGCCGCCTGACGCGGAGGGAGAAGAGATGGAGGCGGATCCGCCTCCCGTCACCGACGTCGAAATGGAGGTGGTCCTCGACCGCCTCCAGACAAGGAAGAGGGCACCGGGTCCAGACGGGGTGCACGGGAAAGTGCTTGCGCTGATTCTCGTGCACCTCGGGGAGGAGTTTCGGGGGCTGCTCAACCGCTGTCTGCGAGAGGGGCAGTTCCCGAAATTATGGAAGGAGGGCCGGCTCTGCCTTATTCCGAAGGGGAGCCGGCCCTTGGACTCGGCTTCGGCGGTGCGACCTCTGGTCCTGCTGAGCGAGGCTGGGAAGGCCCTAGAGAGCGTTGTGGCCTCTCGCCTCGTTCGGCATGTTGAGGAAGGCCCGGGACCGCGTCTCTCTGACGTGCAGTACGGATTCCGGGCCAAGAGGTCCACCATCGACGCCCTCAGGCGTCTGCGGTCGGTGACGGAGGAGGCGGATCGAGAAGGCGATGTGACCCTGGCGACGTCTTTAGACGTCGCCAACGCCTTCAACAGCATCCCGCACAGTGTAATACGGGAGGCACTCCGGTACTTTGGGGTGCCCTCGTACCTGCGGCGGCTGTTGGGGGTGTACCTGGAGGATCGTGTTGTCCTGTACGAGGACGGGGGGGGTCGTATGGTTCGGCGGAGCGTCGAATGCGGTGTGCCACAGGGGTCGATTCTCGGCCCTATCCTGTGGGACATCGCATACGATTGGGTCCTGCGGTGCCGGCTTCCCCCCGGGACGGGTGTCATCTGCTATGCGGATGACACTCTCTTCACGTCCCGGGGTGCGAACTTCGGTGAGGCGGCGCGGCTGGCCGAAACGGGCCTCGCCCTTTTGGTCGGCCGCATAGAGAGGCTGGGGCTTCGGGTCCGACTGGATAAGACCGAAGTCCTCCTCTTCCGCGGGGCCCGGACGCGAGGACCTCCCCCAGGGGCGCGCCTCCAGGTGGGTCATGAGGAGTTGAGGGTGAGTGCCCAGATGAAATACCTGGGCCTCATCCTCGACGGGAGATGGTCCTTTGTCCCCCACTTCCGAGAGCTGGGGCAAAGGATCGTCAGGACGGCTGCGTCGCTGGGCCGACTCCTGCCCAATCTGGGTGGGCCCAGCGACGCTGTACGGAAGCTGTACTCCGGCGTGTGCCGGAGTATGGCGATGTACGGCGCCCCCGTTTGGGTGGACGCCCTTGCCGCGGAGAATAAGCGCCTTCTCCGGCAGGCGCAGAAGGTGATCGCGGTAAGGGCGATACGGGGGTACCGTACAGTGGCGTTCTCTGCGGCCACAGCCCTCGCGGGCGACCCGCCGTGGGAGTTGGTGGCGGAGGTGCTCGCCGAGGTTTACCACTTTGTGGCGAACAGGAGGGAAATCGGCGAGCACCCCTCGCCTGAGATGGTCCGGCGGGTCCGCTTGCGAGGGCAAGCGGAACTCATGCGGAGGTGGGAGGCAGACCTGGCGCGGGCAACGTACGGTGTACGCACAGTGGAGGCCCTGCGCCAGGTCCTGGAGAGATGGATGTTGAGGCGGCGCAAGCCTCTCACCTTCCGCATGACGCAGGTGCTCACCGGGCATGGCTGCTTCGGTGAGTACTTGCACCGCGTGGCCCAGCGGGAGACCGAGCCGGTCTGCCACGATTGTGGCGAGGCTCGGGACACTGCTCAACATGTTCTAGAGCAGTGTCCCAGGTGGAGTCGGCAGCGCCACGATCTGGTGGCAGTGCTCGGTGGAGTGGATCTGTCGCTCCCGAGTGTCGTCAATGCGATGCTCGGGAGTGACGGAGCCTGGGCGGCAGTGGCCTCCTTCTGTGAGACTGTTATGTCACAGAGGGAGGCCGAGGAAAGGAACCGCGAGGACCACCCCCTCGCGGAGCCGATTCGCAGAAGGCGGACGGGGGTGCGACGCAGGCGCTACCTTGCGCGCTTGCAAGCGCCTCCGTAATTGGTGGGGCTAAAGTCCCACCCGTCGGCAGGGGTCCACCAGGTGTCGGTGGGCCCCTGAGAATGGTGAGTCCGGTCTCTGGCAAAAGAGACCGGCCAGTCGCTGAGGCGTCTTGTGCTAGATAGATCCGAGGCGCCTCCCTGTAAAGCGGCCGATGGCATCCGCAGGGGTTTAGTGGGTAGTCTGGGCCGATTAGCTGCCCAGGAGTCCCACACTCAGTGCGTAAATGCATTCCCCTGCGAAAACAAAAAAAAAAAAAAAAAAAAAAAGGTTAGGTTAGGTTAGGTTAGGTTAGGTTAGGTTAGGTTAGGTTAGGTTAGGTTAGGTTAGGTTAGGTTAGGTTAGGTTAGGTTAGGTTAGGTTAGGTTAGGTTAGGTTGTCCGTCCCCGGTGGACAGGTCGGAACTGTGCCATCGCTGTGGCAAAACAGGACACATTTCCTCAGAGTGCGGGGCCGGCGAACCCTGGTGCGCGGTGTGCTACGCGCACAAGATGGCCGCCAAACACATAATGGGCGGCCCCTCGTGCAATCCCCCGCGCACACGGGGCAAACTGGCCCCCTCAAACAAGGGAACCCCTGAGGGCACCACGATGGAGCACTAATGCCAGGCGGCCCTCTGCAACAGGCAGAGGTGCTGCAGGCCAATATTAACCACTGCGCCCGTGCACAGGACCTCCTAGTCCAGCACGTGGCGGAGTGGGCCATTGGTGCTGCCGTCGTGGTGGAACCGTATTGCGTCCCCCCCCTTCCTACTTGGATCGGAGACACGGACGGGCTGGTGGCAATTACCTCTCCCCGAACTGGGGATCGCCCACCCCTCTCGAGAATCGATAGTGGATCGGGATACGCGGCGGCAAAATGGGGGGAGTTTGCCATAGTTGCGGCATACTTCTCCCCCAATAGGCCGCTGCGTGCCTTCGAGGACTTTCTCGAGAGGGTGGGTGAGGTAATCGGGAGAGCGGCGCCAGCACCGGTGCTACTGATGGGAGACCTCAACGCCAAGCACTCGGCTTGGGGCTCTCCTGTCGACGATCCGAGGGGAGAGGCCCTGTACGATTGGGCTGTGGGTTTGGGGCTTGAAGTCCTAAACCGGGGCAACGTCGACACATGCGTGCGGCGGAACGGGGCGTCGATTGTCGACATATCCTTCGCGAGCCCCGTCATTGCCGCGCGTGTCGTGGACTGGCGTGTCCTGGAGGACGTGGAGACCCTCTCGGACCACAGGTACATCCGAATGGGGGTCTCCAACAGGCCCCAGCAGCCCGTGCAGGGCTTGAGGGGGCGGGACCGGGGGTTCCCGAGATGGTGTCTGGCTAGCCTCGACAGGGACCTGGCTGAGGAGGCGGCCATGACTGAAGCCTGGATAAGACCCACACCAAGCCGTTCCCTTGGTGTGGACGAGAGGGCAACAGGCCTTCGTGCGTCGCTCACGCGGATCTGCGACGCTTCGATGAGGAGGTCCGGGCCGCCGGCTGCAAGAGCGGCGGTTCACTGGTGGTCGGAAGAGATCGCTGCTCTCCGATCCGCCAGTAACCGAGCTCGACGCGAGTATACGCGTTGCAGACGGCGGCGTAATGTCGTTGACGGAGAGGAGGCGCGGCTGCACCTCGCTCTCCAGGAGGCCAAAAGGGCCCTGTCGGCTGCGATAGCCAAGGCCAAGGACGACGCCTTCAAGGAGTTCTTGGCCACGCTCGACAGGGACCCATGGGGGAGGCCATACAGGACTGTACGCAATAAACTGCGATACGCCCCCCCCACGGCCTCCATAGAACCGGGCCTCCTCAAGCGGATCGTGGAGGGCCTGTTCCCCTCGGCTGAGGAGTTTGTCCCTCCGAGGATGTCGGCCCCTGAACGGGAGTCCACCACGGCGAGCGTGCCACCGGTGACGGATGAGGAGTTTGACTGGGGACTAAAGCGTCTGGAGGGCCGCAGAAAGGCCCCAGGCCCAGACGGAGTCCCTGGTCCCATACTCCCGGTGGCGGCGAAACACATTGGGAGCCGCCTCAGAGAGCTGTTCGACGACTGCTTGTCGACGGGGCGGTTCCCAAAGCCGTGGAAAGAAGGCCGGCTTGTCCTTATTAGGAAAGAAGGCCGGCCTGAGGACTCTCCTTCGGGGTGGAGGCCCCTCCTGATGCTGGACGAGACGGGCAAACTGCTGGAACGTATTGTGGCGGCCCGAATCGCCCAGCATCTGGAAAATGATGGACCCAATGTGTCGGACTGCCAATATGGTTTTCGAAAGGGGCGGTCCACCATTGACGCCATCGGGGCCTTGAGGACGTTCTCGGAGGAAGCAATTGGGGGAGGGGGAGGGGCCGTGGGCGTATCGCTTGATATAGCGAACGCCTTTGGCTCCCTCCCTTATGAAGTGATAGAGGAGGCGCTCCGGTACCACGGAGTGCCCCTCTATTTAAGGAACCTCGTAGGGCACTACCTAACAGGTAGGGAGGTGCTCTACGAGGACAAGGAGGGAAGGAAGTCGAGGGCGATGACCTGTGGCGTTCCCCAGGGTTCGGTTTTAGGCCCCCTGCTGTGGAACGTCGGCTTCGACTGGGCCATCCGTGCGGCCCTACCCCCCCGGACAATAGTCATCTGCTATGCGGATGACACAATGGTGGCTGTCCGGGGGGAGCAGTTGGAGAGCACCCTTAGGGCTGCGGCGGTCGCGGCAGACCTGATGCTCACACGCATCAGGATGCTGGGACTAAGGGTGGCCCTCACAAAATGCGAGGTCATCGCCTTCGGGAGGAAGCGTAGTTGGAGACCGCCCTCAAACGAATGCGTTCCCATTGGCGGGGAGAGAGTCCAGGTGAAGCCGTACTTAAAGTACTTGGGCATCATCCTGGACTCACGCTGGGACTTCGGGGAGCACTTTCGTCAACTGGCTCCCCGAGTAATAGGCGCAGCGTCGGCAATGAGCCGTCTGCTGCCCAATGTCGGAGGGCCTGGCGCCTCGTGCCGTCAGCTGTATGCGGGTGTTACCCGCAGCATGGCGCTGTACGGGGCGCCGATCTGGTCGGACAGGCTCTCCACAGCCAATAAGGCCCGGCTGCGTAGGCCACAAAAAGTGGTGGCCAATCGCATCGCCCGGGCCTATGTGACGGTGGCTTGGGCAGCGGCTTGTGCTCTTGCCGGAACCCCGCCATGGGAACTGGAAGCCCAGGTACAGACAGAGGTGTACCGGGAGCGGGCCAGGTGCAGGTCACTTGGCATCAGGCTCGCTCCCAGGGAAATGAGGGCGGTCAGGCAGCTGGCCGTGGACAGACTGCGCGAGCGATGGAAAGTTGAGCTGGAAAACTCCCCATATGGCGTTAGAACGATTGGGGCGCTCCTCCCATCGCTCGCCGACTGGGTTGGAAGAGGTCACGGTCAGCTGACCTATAGGTTGACGCAGGTAATGACCGGACACGGGTGCTTCGGTCATTACCTGCACAGGATTGGGAGAGAGGGGAGCACGGTCTGCCATGAGTGTGGGGAGCCGGACGACACGGCGCAACACACTCTGGCAGACTGTGAAAGGTGGGCTCAGGAAAGAGTAGAGCTCATCGTGGAGTTGGGAGGGGATGACCTTGCGCTGCACAGCGTAGTAGAAAAAATGCTGTGCAGCGAAAGGTGCTGGGATGCGGTGGCTTCCTTCTGCGAGGCTGTCATGTCGCAGAAGGAGGCCGCCGAGAGGGAGCGTGAGGCGCAAGCCAACGCCCCTCTAAATAGGAGAGGCAGACGTGGCAGGCGGCGGGCACGTTTCGCCCGTCGTCTGCTACGGTGAGGACGCCTGGCGAGGCAGAACCGGGGGGCGTCGTGGTGAAATGTCCGCGATCCCATGGCGCCCCCACTAACGGTCGGATGGAAAACGCCGCAGGAGGTTTTAGTGGGTAGTCCGGGCCGGCAGCGGCCTGGGAGCCCCACACTCCGGGGGAGATGTTTTTCCCCTGGGTCGCCCGTAAATGGGTTTCCTCCTGCGAGAACAAAAAAAAAAAAAAAAAAAAAAAAAAAAAAAAAAAAAAAAAAAAAGGTTAGGTTAGGTTAGGTTAGGTTAGGTTAGGTTAGGTTAGGTTAGGTTAGGTTAGGTTAGGTTAGGTTAGGTTAGGTTAGGTTAGGTTAGGTTAGGTTAGGTTAGGTTAGGTTAGGTTAGGTTAGGTTAGGTTAGGTTAGGTTAGGTTAGGTTAGGTTAGGTTAGGTTAGGTTAGGTTAGGTTAGGTTAGGTTAGGTTAGGTTAGGTTAGGTTAGGTTAGGT